>NC_071093.1:24320040-24322540 GCF_027358695.1 Spea bombifrons
CAGCATTCCACGGGGATGCCTCCCATACAACAATTCAAAAGGAGAGAAGCCTGTGGAGGCCTGCGGAACTTCCCTAATGGAGAACATTAGATATGGCAATAAAAAGTCCCAGTTTTTCCCGTCAGTGTCAATTACTTTACGTAACATACTCTTAAGGGTTTTATTAAACCTTTCTACTAAACCATCAGTCTGTGGGTGATATACTGAGGTCTTAAGGTGTTTAACCTGCAGGAATCTGCATAGCTCTTTGGTGACCCTGGACATAAAAGGGGTCCCCTGGTCCGTCAGGATTTCTTTGGGGATACCCACTCTGCTAAACATCAGCATTAGCTCCTTTGCTATTGACTTTGCAGAAGAATTACGTAAGGGTATGGCTTCAGGGTATCGCGTTGCATAGTCCAGAACGACTAGTATATACTGATGTCCTCTAGCGGATTTTATCAGTGGCCCTACTAAGTCCATAGCGATCCTTTCAAAGGGCACATCTATGATAGGTAGGGGAACTAGTGGACTACGAAAAGCCTTGAACGGGGCCCTGTGCTGGCATTCAGGGCATGAAGAGCAATAGTTTGCTATAGCAGCAAGCACTCCAGGCCAGTAAAAACGTTTAAGGACTCTCTCTCTGGTTTTCTCAACTCCAAGGTGTCCTCCTAGTATGTGGCTGTGAGCCAACTTCAATACTATATTACGGAAAGCCTGTGGAACCAACAGCTGCTTAATAGTATCTGCAGCTTTCTTTTCTACACGGTAGATTAGGTCATTTAACGTTTCAAAATAAGGGAATGACAGTGCTTCTCCTGGCTGAGCAGCAACCCCATTTACAACCCTTATATTGTTTCGGGCTGCAACTAAAGTGGGATCTTCCCACTGGGCGCTTTTAAAGTTACCAGGACTGATCCCTATGTCTAATAATTCATCATTCTCTGCAGTATTAGCCGGCTCCTCACTAGTTTGTACTGGGTTATCCCCCACTAGTACTGGTTTAGGGTAGTAAGATTTGCCCTGGTGTCTCTCCCGTTGGTCAAAATCCAATTCGGTATTGGCAAAAGGAAACACATAATCCTCATCAGCTTGGTTAAATTCTGATGAGCTTTGGCCTTTCTTTTCTGCAGAGGCCCATAATTCTAGAAAATGGGGAAAATCTCTACCTATTACCACCTGCTGGGATAGTCTGGGTACTACACCCACTCTGTATTTTAGAGAACCATACGGGGTTCCAATATTTACTTCTGCTGTGGGATACTCTCTCTTATCCCCATGAACACAGATAATTCCCACCTTTTGCACATGATCAGACTTCACATAGGGTATTACAGATTCTGCTATTAATGTGACCATACTGCCTGAATCAAGTAATGCTTTAGACATTTTTCCATTCACATTAACATAGCACCAATAAGGGTTATCATAGTCATTGTTAATAGACGCAACACAATTAAACAAAAATGAATGCATTCCCTCATTTTCACCCATATTGCACTCCATAGGTTCATCCTTCAAGGGGCATTCCTTAGCCATATGACCAGCCTCATTGCATCTAAAGCACTTCACAACATAGTCTGACCCCCAATTAGTTCCTCTCCCAGGCCTATTACGTCTGGTTAACCCTCTGAGTCCTGGAGTATTGTCCCTGGTGTCCTGAGAATATAGTTGTGGTTCTTCCGCCCCCCTTAAACCCAGAACAGTCTTACCAAGTCTTGCAGAATCCTTGAGCTTAGAACTGCGGGGTTTATCTGGTGAAGCAGGGCTCAACAGTTCTCCTGCAGCCACATATCTTTCCACCAAGGCAATTAGCTGGTCTGCTGTATGTGGATCACTCTGGCTGACCCACCGACGCAGGGCTGCTGGTAAACCACGCAAAAATCGATCCATCACTAGGATTTCCACAATGTGGCTAGGTGAATTGACTTCAGGTTGTAACCATTTCCGGGCCAGATGTATGAGGTCAAACATTTGGGATCTTGCAGCTTTGTCCTGGGAAAATGCCCATGAGTGGAATCTTTGGGCACGTACTGCAGAGGTTACCCCTAGACGTGCCAGGATCTCAGCTTTCAATTTTCGGTAGTCGCTTGCTTCTGCAGGCTCTAGGTCATAGTATGCCTTCTGCGGCTCTCCGCTCAGGAACGGTGCCAGTACACTTGCCCACTCGGTAGCCGGCCACTTCTCTCTCTCTGCTGTGCGTTCAAATGCCAGAAGGTAGGCTTCAACATCATCTGATGCAGTCATCTTTTGGAGGTAGTGGCTTGCCCGAATCACCTTTGGTCCTGGGGATCTCGCCTCAGGGTCCAAGTCCAGCTTTTCAGAAATAGCTTGGATCTCCTGCTGTAGCACACGGGTAGCATTTTGCTGCTCTTCACGGGTTACTTTAAATGCCTCAAGTTGTGCCACTGCAATCTATTGCACTAAGGATTCAGTGCTTTCTATTTGTGCTTTGGCCAGGAGTTTAGCATTCTCTGCCTGGGTCAGTACCAATTGCTGCAGAACTGCACTGTTTTCTGTA